>NC_056741.1:462854569-462874569 GCF_019279795.1 Protopterus annectens | reverse complement strand
GCAGGCACAAGAAATGTCCTCCTTCTCCATGTCTTTATACAGTGCAGTTTTGTCAAAGGTAGATCTTGTATGCTCAACCTAACATATTGTTTTGTGAGTGTAACTGCCATGACGGATGATGTTTTACCTGTCTATACAGAATACGTAGCTGTGGCTAAAGCATTTAACACTATACCACATGATGGAATCATGCATAAACTCGGGGATCTATAGGTACATAAAACTGTAATAATGTGGGTTTACAACTGGTAATGTGGTTGTACACAACATGTAAGAATAAAAGGGATCCCATCCTTATCATCCCTTGTCTTCCATACAAATCCACCAAGGCTATGTCTTGGGGCCACTCCTTTTTGACATGTTTTTTCTCAGATGTCAAAACAGACTCCATTGCCCCTCACACAAAATATCCAGATGACTGCAAGCTTGGAAGCATTGTACTTTAACCACTGACACCACCTCCTTTCAAACAGCACTTAACATTGCATGCAAATAATGCGGTAGAAATTACCTTACCTTTGATGTCAAAAAATGCAGCTTTCTGGAATTTATCAATTTTCTCACTAGCTTTATACACTATTGATGGGTAATAACTAAATGATGACTAAATAGTGAAAGAACTTGGAAAGAACTTGGAATCCTTATATTTGATGAACCTTCATTCAATACCCCTAAAGCTGCTACCATCTGTAACACATATGGAGTTATCCACCTGATCCACCATGTAATTCAGAGCCATGCTGGATTAGTATTGGTGCTACTTTACAGAGCTCTCACCATCACACACCAGTTATAGAATACTTTACCCTGTTTAGTGACCTACTTACATGCTGTTTGGTGCATTCAGAGAAGGTAATATGACTTCTTACAAAGATGATCAAAGGGCTTCAAAGCTTATCTTATACCCAGAGACTACTACAAATGTATATTTTATATATCTTATCACAATCTTGGAAAAGTTCTATGTCTGAAACTCTTTGCTTAGATTATCCTCCTTTCCCAAGACCTGAAAACAAGTAGACACTCAACCTTAATAAAAATTAATATAAAGCATAGAATGAAACATGGCAACTTCATGTCTAAAATATTTTCACACTTACAGAATTACCTTGCCTTCTCAATTAAAACTCAGTCCTTTACTTCTTAACTGCAGAAAAGAATTTGATGTCTACAATGGACAAGTTCCAACATGGGATCCAAGGTGTGAAGCTCCAAAGTGACTGATAGGCCAGAAGATTGTTCATCAAACCCATAATCCTATGAACAAAAAGCTTCAACTAATTGTGGAAGATGCAGCCACAATTAGTCTAAATGTTTCTGGAACAGTCATGTACTTATTCATTCATACTCTTACAAAATAAGTGCTTTCCTGTGAGTAACGAGAAATTCCCATTGCCAAATTTCACATTCTCCTTGACTCCTTCCAGAAGGGAAGTCTGCCATCAACTCTGTTCCTCTACACAATCCTTTAATAATTTGGGGGTAAACTGGAATTTACATCACCAATAACATTCACAACATTCCAGACTCAGAATTGTGGACCAGGACACAGGAAATGTTTAATTTTGAATGTACTTATAATAATAGTCTTCAATACAGACTTCAAAGAGTTTGCTAAATTTAAAAAAAAAATTTCTTGTGGATTTATTGTCTTGCTGGAGTGACTGCTGGCATCAGCCATTTGTGGCTTCTGATCTTCTGACACTTTCTATTGTTCTGTTTTCTATGGGGGATACAGTAGTTGGGACATATCCTGATCTAATATTTCATTGAGTAGATATACCATTATTATGAAAGAAAGATTTCAAACTATCGGACTTTATACCCTACCACAACAAGAGATAATGTGTGTATACAGAGGCCACATTATTGTAGTCATTTAGTATATTAAGAAGGATTAGATTGCTATCCTAACTTCCCACATATGTGTGATGATGAGGTATATGTGTAAGCATTTAATAGGTCATTGTGAAGAAGCCATCCTCACCTCTAGCATGTTCATCTGACACCCTGTATTTGGCTAGCTTTCTCAAGATACTAGTATGCAACAGAGGTCAGCAGTAGACATGCCACCGGCTTATCTCCATCCCCCTAAAGCAAGGCAATCAGGCATCACTTCATACGTCCCACCACACACTGCCTGTCTCAGTGTCTAGACACCTAGTGAAACCAGGGTCATTTGGGCCATAGTCAGGATTTCCCTCCTCTAGTCCACAGAGCCAGCCTGCACATTAGAGTTGTTTTGTGCATCTTTAGAACAAATGTGAAAATGAAGTGTTGGATTCACAATATATGCAGCTAGGGATTCAGTCATTCCAATGGTTACAGTCATGTTAATGTAGTTCATATTAAAGTGTAATGTCATTTGATTATTATATTGACATGTGAACAGCAGTGAAACATTGCATATGGAATTCAAGACCAAATTATCCCTTTTATGGTGCTCAATCTTTCCACACACCTGTACAATTGTGCATTTAAAGTAATTAAATATATTTAAGTAAGGGGTGAATAAGAAATGCATTCATTTGAAGAGGACAGAGGTGCTTGGTTCCTCACAAAAATGCTTGCTCTTTGTGGTTCTGTGAAACTAGTATAACATCAGTGTTCATCTCGGTTTAATTTCTCCAATTCTTTTAGGTTTCTAATATCATGATGGGAATGGACCCCATTCCTAAGTCAGTGTATAATTAAAGTTCATGAAATTAGTATTGTTTCAGTCTTTGATCTTAGCCAAGAGTGCTCTTGTCAGCACCCACATTGTGCCCAGAATTGCCTCCTTATGTAATTCACACAAACTTACATGTATTGGTAGCACTTATAAATCCAATTGTAAATTATTTTTTTATTAGACTCATTGCTTCCACTACTATTGTAAATGTCTGGGTATCTTTCATCGAAAGTACAACATTTTGAAAATGGAATTTGCCCATTTCCTACTGTTGTGTGATCTTGGAGCTAGTATATATAATTAGCAATTGGTTTTAACATTTTGTGATTTCAACATTTTATACCTTCAACAGTTTGTACTTTCGACAAAACACAGAGGACCCATATGTATAGACTAATAGATATATGTGTGCACATATATATATATATATATATATATATATATATATATATATATATATATATATATATGGGTTCACTTTATAATTTCGAAATACTGAAATCTCGAATTTCAGTATCCCGAAATTATAAAGTCGAACCTTTAAAATTGCGAATCCAAATATCTCGAATTTGTGGTTATGGCTTTATGGTACGTTACGTGCGGTGTTGTGAGTGGATGGTGACTGGTGTTGTGTGTGGATTTAGGTGTAATTTAAGGTAAGTAAGTGTTTTGTAATGGTTTTGTGTGGAAGTTTGAGTTTGTGTGAATGTGTTTGTCAGTTGTATGTGTGGGTTAGGGTAGGCAGATAAAAGTATGGGTGTGTAAGTGCTGGATGTGTTGGTGTTTCTATATGTGTGATGTTTGTGTGTGTGGGAGGGACTGTAGAATGTGTGGGTGTGAGTTTCCTTTCTGTGTCTATTTGTGCGATCTCGAAGTTAGTATATATAAGTAGGGGAGGGTGTGGGGGCACAGTGCTTTCGTTAAAGTGTGTTCGGTGATTGTGGATTCGGACTATTGAACTTTTGTTCAATAGTCCTAGATCCATATACATATATATATATATATATATATATATATATATATATATATATATATATAGTTCCACTTGAAACCGTCGAATGTTCAGAACATCGAAGTTCTGATCATCGAGACCAGAACATCGATGTTTAGCACATCAAAGGTTCAAAGTGGAAGTGCCAGGTAAGTAAAAATGTAAAATTTTGGGTGTGTATGAAGGGCAGCAAGGTGCCCTACATGTTGTGTGTGTGTGCCATCTGAGTGTTGGCATTGCAGGTAGGGTACGGGAAATCTCCTGTTTAGCACTACCTCATATAGCGGTAAACAGGAGATTTCCCTTACCCCACTGTAGTGTGATCTCGGAGTTGGAATATTAAAGTAGGGGGGATGTGGGGGGGCACAGCCCCCCACATGGGGGGTGCAGGGGAGCAAAGCCACCCATGCATAAAATAGTTTTTGTAAGTTTATTTCTTTTTGTGTGGTTCACTTTAAACCTTCAGTGTTCTAAACATTGATGTTCTGGTCTCGATGAACAGAACTTCAATGTTCTGAACATTCGTTGGTTTCAAGTGTGTGTGTGTATACCAACTCCATAGTTACACAAAGTGCAATCTCAATAATTAATTGAAGTCATTTTTGGCCATTAGTATTCAACTGAACACATTCAGAAAATGCATTCAGCAGAGTAACAGGTTCCCTCCCAGGTTAGGAGCACAGTTTATCAGGAAGTACCTGATGGCTAGTTTACTGAAGAGCTGCATGAAGCTGCCAGGTGCAAGGTGAATTTAGTGTTCATTGATGGAATGAAGTGACTTTAAGGTGCAGGATAATTTATAATGGTCTAGATACTCAAAATGTTGTCTGTGTTTGAGGAGCGTAGGATGTCACCTCACTGCTGATGGAGGAGACAGATTTGCATTGAATATTAAAAATGCTAGCTAAATTTAGAGTAGTCTTACCTCTACATACTGGGATCATTCCAGAACCAGATGGTTCAGACACTGTAATCTCCTTCTGCTGCTCTGTGGCTGATCCTCTGGAAAAGCTTGAATGGCTTGTGTTATTGTTAGTGTTAGGGATACTCACAAGCCTCTGGCTATGTGCACTACTGCTAGAGTTTGTACAAATAGTTCAAAAGGCCATATCATCAAAAAAGGAGTTGCAGAAGTAAATCTTTCCCTACTGTTTGTGAACATTGATCTATCAAGTAATTCAAGCATTTGCCCTTTTTAGTGTGTATAGTGCTTGATGTGGCACTATTATGAGAATCAAACTTGCTATGAGGAATGACAGAAGTTGTGGGGTGTGGCTGAGAAGTACAGTTTGCTTGACCTGCATCCAGGTGGTGAATTGTTTTTATTACTTCTGTGCTAGTCATGGTCTGTCCGTAACAAACACCATGTTCAAACACAAAGATGTACATAAGTGTACTTGTTACCTGAGCAACTTGGATGTCTCCCCAGTGATCTACTTGTAGTTATTTAACGACATCTGAACTGAGGCCATATTCTCAAGTTACATGTCAAAAGAGGCTGCAAGCTGCCAACTGATCATGACTTAGTGGTCAGTTAGGTCACATGGGGCAAAAGCTGATGGGATGTCAGAAACACAAATTCAAAGTGAAGATATCTTAGGACTATCTACCCAGTGCTGCTGTATTTAAGGACTTCAGTTATAACCTCTTGAGCTTATCTTATATGCCTCCGAAGTTTACTGGTATAGTGTCTCAATGACCCTTTTTGAGACTTCAATAATTTAGGCAGCAGTGAGACCTGCAGTCAGATTTTAGGCAGACTTGCTAGTGGACTCCAGCACTGAAAGTCATGCTAAAAAATTGGTTTTCTAAACAATGCTAGCAGGGGCGGGTGGTGAAATAAGGCAACAACTGCAAAAGTTACCAATGGGAAGGCTTGGTGAGGCCTTGGAGAATGACTTTTCAAATAACCTCAAAAAGGTTCTTTCAAACTATCCAGTGGCTTAGGATACAAAAGTTGGCATTGCAAGGATTGTTTTGAGAAATGTTTATCTTGAAAAAGGACAATATCAGGAAATGTATGATGCAATTTGAGCAATTCTTTAATCCAGCGTCATTGCATCATAGTACTATATTAGAATACTAAGCTATCAACCCAAGGGGCCTTTTTAAGCCTAGCTATGTTTCATAATAAAATTTGATTTTGGTTGCAAAGGACTTTGTGGGGGTATATGTTCTTGGGAATGGGGGCCGTGTATTTACCAGCTACCTCTGTCTAATAGAGACATAGAAGCCAGTCCAGACATATATTTACAGCTCCCCATCCACTGACCCAAGTTTCACTTTAATAAGTGCAGGGATGAACTCTGCTTCAAATGGAAGGGAAGCCTGTTCCAGAGAAGGGGGAGCCTCTGAAACATCTACCTGTCTCTCCAGCATATTCTATTTATGCTGCAGGCAAGGTTTATGTCCATGGATTGGCTGTTCCTGACGTTATGTGTTTTATGGATGTGCAGCTGGTCCATTAGGGCTGGATCAGAGGATACCTTGTAGTCCAGGCATAGGTTGCCTCTCAGCAGCCTGTAGCAGACCAAATGAAAGGATAAGACTTTAAGGTGGTCTTTTCCATGCCTATTCCTTTTGTGAGGAATCTCTGAGGATGCTCCAATTGTTAAGTATGACTAGGCAGGGATATACCAGCTGGGGCACTGTACTCAATGGTTGCCTTATGAGAGCAGACTACAAAAGAACAATGACATATTTGGACCTGGATTCTATACCTCTCTTTATGAGTTGTGCAACACAGAATGATTTCCTCATTGCAGTAGACACATGATAGTCAAATGCTAAATCGCTTTCTACATGCATTCCTAAATCTCTGGCTAAAGCATTTAATTTTAAGAGGTGTATTGTTAATTTAGTAGTTTACTGGGGGGCTATCTTTCCAATAGATACTATGATACACTTTATAGCACTGAGTTTTTGACAATGACTCTGGCGACAGTCGTTAGTCTGTGTCTGGCCTTCTTGGAGTATATTTGTGTCTTGAGGGATTCAGTGACTGCATCCAGTTTGCAATAATCTGCAGACTTGGTCATTCAGAGGCCCTTGATGTTAGCCTTGACCTCAGAAAAGTAAATTGCAAGCAGGAGCATCCCAGCACTGACCCCTGAGCACCTCAGTGGTAAGCAGCTGCTCTGTGGTGATAGACTTCCCTATTCTAACTTCTTGGGCCCCGGGTGTAAGACAGCAGTTTATCCAATGGATGATGTAGGGGGTTTTACCTACTTTAATTAGGTTTTCTACAAATGCCTAAGTGGAGTGTTATGTGGAATGCCCTAGTCAGGTCAAAATAACCAGTAAGTACCATTTTGCCATCATCCATTGCTTTGTTAATTTTCTCAAAAAAATTCCACCAGATTGAGTAGGCAAGACCTGTCCTTAAGAATCCCAAATATGTTTAGGTTATAAGTTCATTATGCCATAATTTAGGATATCCATGATTATTCTCTCCATAGCTTTGCATATCAGTCTAGTTAAGGTTATAGGTCAATAATTCTCCAGGTCCATGGATAGCCCACCCTATTGTAAAGCGATAACAATTGCAGCATCTATATTACATAATCGAACTTTTAAAAGTTTTAACATCATATGATCGACACCATATGATCGAACTTTTAAAAGTTCAAAAATGTAATAAAAAATAAATAAACCAAAGAAAAAACCTACCTGAACAGTTTAAGCAGGGGGGCAAGTACCCCTGTACCCGCCACACCCCTACTCTTTAAACATACCAACTTCGAGATCGCACTACAGTGCAGAAAAGGGAAATCTTCCCATTCCGCACTATACGGAGATCTCCATTGAAATGTTTGAACTTTTAAAAGTTTGATCATATGGTGTCGACCATATGATGTTCGAACTTTTAAAAGCTCAACAACGTGATATAGACCCCAATTGTAGTTCTCCATTTGTTTATCATGAAGCCTGTTTGGAGGCTGTGGTTAAAGTAGACAGTGGCCATGCCATTCTTAGGGGAAGCAGTGCTTGATGTAACTAGTTAGACTAAATCCAATTCTGTGAATAAAGTCAGTGGTACACTTAAGTAGTAGCAGTGTGATAAAGCTTTAACAATGTGAAGAATAACCAGATCCAGTTGTGTTAATGTTACTGGACATTGCTGACTGATTATGGCTAATGTGCATTTTCAGTATTTTATAGAAGGTTGGGCAGTACCTCTGGAATGACAAATTATAGTCATTGCAAAAGAGGGATAGAAGGGCATATTATATTTATACGGAAACATCATGGAGTTCACCCTACCTGGAAAAAGACTATGCCAGGGTGCTACACAGGAGACTTGATCTGAAAGTCAAGTCACGGATTCAGGAAAACAGTCTAGATTGAGTATGTTTTTGAAGAGTGTATCAAATCTTTGTCTTTGCAGAAATCGCAGGTAATTGTGGAGTTTTGCCAGTACCACCTACATGTGTGCACTTGGAAAGCATATATGACTGTGTACCCTAAAATATCTTGTGAGAAGTGATTCAATAGTGCAGTTTCCAGGGCTACTTCTGTATTTCATTTGGTCTAACACACTGCAATCCACATGTTTGGACTTTCCACATGCTTCCATGCATAACCACACCAACTCCATGGTGGTACATCAATGGAGGAAGTCAAATTAAATAGTAACCTCAAGCAGCAGTCCCCCACACTATAATCACTATAAAAGTGTAAGTCCATCTCTTCTCATCTTACAAAAGAAATGCAATCAAACAACAGCTACAAAAGCACACTATGGCTGAGTATCTAATATGAGATCTGAATACAAAAGAGTTAAATAATCTTCTCCGAAGATATCTACAGTTATGACTATCCATCTAGTTAGTTTGATTCCACTTGCACATAACCAATGTGCATTTTAAGTTATATAATGTTACGCACACACACACACACACACACACACACACACACACACACACACACACACACACACTAATGTACTCAAACCACTCTGTTAAGCCTGTCAGACTACACGAGTTTCCAGCGAAAATGTTTTAAATGGAATGCAGAGGGCTGCATAAATATAGCTTTCTAAGTAATATAATTATCTCTGATGTCACCCAGTTAGGACTAAGTTACAATAATATAGCAAGAAACCTGTTTCATTTATCAGTCTTGATGAAGTGTGTGTGTGTGTGTGTGTGTGTGTGTGTGTGTGTGTGTGTGTGTGTGTGTGTGTGTGTGTGTGTGTGTGTGTGTGTGTGTGTGTGTGCTTCTCTCAATGTGTGTGTGTGTGTGTGTGTGTGTGTGTGTGTGTGTGTGTGTGTGTGTGTGCTTCTGTCAATGTGTGTGTGTGTGTGTGTGTGTGTGTGTGTGTGTGTGTGTGTGTGTGTGTGTGTGTGTGTGTGTGTGTGTGTGTGAGTGAGTGTGTGTGTGTGCGTGTGTGTGCATGTGTGTTCGTGTGTGTGTGTGTGTGTGTGTGTGTGTGTGTGTGTGTGTGTGTGTGTGTGTGTGTGTGATGAAGATAGTTATGGCTATAGAAGAATGAGGTTCTGTGGTAAGCAATAGCTGGTCTATTCTATAACATACCTTAGCGTGCTTTAAAACTTCATCTAAATTTAGCTTTACATGCGTGCTAAAGGTTAACCTGTTATTTAACATAATTCTATAAGATACCTCGGCCTGCTTTAGGACTTTGTCTGAATGTAGTTTTACAAATATGCTGAAGGTTTACCTCTTATCTAACAGAATTCCCAGATATCTTTGGACTTCAGTTGTGTGAATAGGTATACCATACGGGTTTTTGTTATGCATTGGATAACCTGAATCTTGTCTTCTCTGGTGTTCCAAATATGATTGCTGAGGATGTTGATGGCAATGAGTTAATTCCATATTTGTGCAACAATCCATCAGAAGCTGACTATTTAATGTACTGGTAGATTTGTGGGCCTTTAGAAGTACATTATTATTTGCATACAGTGTGTTGCTGATATCTGGGAGATCATAGAGAGACTGTGAATGAATATAGAGAAAAGCAAAGGTCCAAGCACTGATCCCTGTAAGACACCTTTCCTTCTGCTTCCTGTTTTAGGGAGTGCAAGGTGAAAGCAGGCTATGAAGTTTCTCTCTTTTAAGCAAGTATGGAACCATAGAACTAATTCTTCAGCAAAGCCATTTTGGTCAGTTATTGAAGGACTAAGCGGCAGTCCACCGTATAAAAAAAAATCTAAGAAAACACAAAGTGTTTGCCTTCCCTGTTGTTGTACATTTGGTTGGTTAATGTATATAGTGCTTGGTGGGGCAAAAGCAATGCTGTTTGTCTTTTAGTATGTTATACTTTTGAATAAACTTATATTTGTTAATAATAGTTATATTTTTCAAGAATTTTTGCTATTGGATGGGAGTGGGCAATTGGAGGATGGAGGTATTTTGAAATGTACAAATTTGTGTTGTAGTCACCTCAGAAACTTATCTACAGTGCTTAAAGGTGAGCACATCTCTCTCTCTTTATATATATATATATATATATATATATATATATATATATATATATATATATATATATACCCACACACACACACATATATATATATATATATATATATATATATATATATATATATATATATATATATATATGTGGGTCCCCCACATGGTCGACATTTCATAATGTCGAAGACCATATGGCCGAGATCATATGATCGAATTACACTGAATTTTAAGCTATAGATGTGATGTGACAGTGTGCAGATTACTGTGAGGCAAGTAAAGAATATATGCCTTCATTCCCACTGTAGTTCAAGCTGGAGTTAGTATATATAGTTAGGAGGTGGGGGGGCATAGCCCCCCCCCACTTTGGGGGGTATGATCAGCGTAGCCCCCCACTTAGTTTGGTTTTATATTGTCTGTTTTTTGTTAACAGGATAAATAAGTACGTTTTAAGTTGTGGAAGGAGGTAGGCTGTATTTTTGTGAGTTAGTTTGTATTTGGTTTGCTATTTAGTGTTGTGAAATGTAGCTTTGTAAGCTTTCATTGAAATGAGTTTCAATGAAATGAACTTTAGGTGATTTGGTCTCAGTGAAATGAGTTGCAGTGAAGTGAAGTAGACCCAAATATATATATATATATATATAAACTAAGAAATTAACTTCGTGACAATAAAAGCATTCAATAAAATAGTAAATAACACCAACAACTCTTGTAGAACTTTAGCGCTTTCGTCTTATTTATTATCAAGACTTCTTCAGAAAGACATGTTTCATAAGTATGAGCAACCATTTTCACTTCCTTTATATACATTAGTTCTAGCAGGCCATTTAAATTAACAACAGTTCCTTTCCAATAGAAAAGTGTGAACAAGCAGGGTGCTGTGTGCATTTTCATTAACATTATAATTGCAGTTACATAAGGCAAATTGGTCAGACAATAATAGCCTTGTGGTGCCGTGTGCATACTAAAAGGGATAGTGTGCAAAAAGGGATCGTGTGCAAAAAAGGGATTGTGTGCAAAAAAGGGGATTGTGTGCAAAAAGGGACTGTGTGCAAAAAGGGATTGTGTGCAAAAAAAAAAAAAAAAAAAAAAGGTTGGGGGGGAACCAGGAAAGATGACAGTCATGCTGTGATGATTCTAATATAAACATGTAACTTATGAGTGTTTGCCTCTAAAGGTAAGTAAAGAAGGGAACGGAGGAAGGTGGAGGAGTCAGGTAGAGAGTCCTACTATGCTTTGGCATCGGTGTGTGTGTAGAGAAATGTGTGGGTATGCCACCTGATGGGGGAGTGGGAGGAATGTGGTGTGGACTTGAGGGGGGGCTGTTAGGGGGCCACCCATGACAAGGAGCCTATGAATAACAGTGTCCCCCAGAAGACTGTCAGTGCAGATGGTACCACCCGTGGGCTGGTTTGGATGGTATCACCCCTTGAATGGCTGCGTGAAAATGTGAGACCGGGGGGTATGGTTGGTGGGGTCAGCGGGGGCTAGCCTGGTGATTGGGAGCATGTGTGTAGGGGTATGGGGGAGTCAAAAGTCAGAGAGAGAGTGGGAGCATGTGTGCATGGGGTATGGGGGAGTCAAAAGTCAGAGAGAGAGAGAGAGAGAGAGGAAACACATTATATTCACTTGCACAGTTGTAAATCCATAAACACATTAAATCTACTTGCACAATTCTTCAAACCCTCTTGCACAGTTCTTCAAACCCTATCACATTTCAATCTCTATACCATTTAAGTGCACATTTAATGTTCAGTGTCTCGTTGAGACCTGGATAGACATCAGCTCTCAGTTCTATCTGCCATTTTAATTCCCGGACTTGCAGGAATGTGTCCATGTCCCCTACAAATTCTGTTATTTTTTCCAGCACTGTGAATTTGAATCCTGTGAAGTTTGGGCAAATAGTACTGTGTTTAGCCAAGGCATTCAAACTGTCCTGTTTGTGTATTGCTGCAGTGTGTTCTTTAATACGGCTACTCAGCTTCCTGTTTGTTTTGCCGATATAGAAATTCCCACAGTGTTCGCAGAAAGCACAGTAGACTACATTTGTTGTGTTGCAGTCATAGTGGTCATGTAGACCGACAGTTCTGTTGCAGTGCGGGAAGGTGACATTGTTGTTTTTTCGTATGTGTACACAGGCAACACACTTGCCGCAGTCAAACATTCCAGGTTCTGTCGATACTTCGCTCTGTGGGGATGGGCTTTTATTCCTCTCGAACGCACCACCAAAAGAAGAGGTTCGTTTGAAACAGAAGTTTGGGGATGTCCCAAGTAACTTTGTCAGACCTTTTTCTCCTCCCAAGATGTCCCAATTGTTGGTGAGGACCCTCTAATTCCAAACATATCGGTGGAAATTGGAAGGGGGAAACTTGACACCCAGTCCTTTTTGTTCAGTCCGTTCTGTGCCCTTGCTGTGAATCCCTTTTCCAGGATTGGTGGGTACCTGGAGTGTCTGTGCTGTATGATCTCTTGGAACAGGTTGTCCACTAGATACTCTGGGTAGTTTCTTTCTAGGAACAAGTTTCTGAGGTAAAAACCTTCCTTGATGAAAACCTCGTCCCTAAAAATGAGTCTGGATAACCGGATGAATTGTCCTTTTACAATATTCTGTTTCATGAAATGGGGATGCTGGCTGCTGAACTCTAGATAGTTATTCCGGAAAGTGGGCTGCGGTAGATGTTGGAGTCAAACGGTCCATTTTCCGGCCCTATAGGGAGGTGGATATCCAGGAATTGAGTGGTGGTTCGATATGTCCTACCGTGAGGGTCAGGAAGTCAGACTCTGGAAAAGGGTTTCCAGAAAATTGCTCAGAGAAAGTCTGTCCCCTTCCAGACAAAAAGACGTCATCAATATAACGCCTGTACATTATGGTGTTGTTGAACCCGGGTAGTGATTCAACCTTATCCATTTCCCAGGCACTGAGGACTAAGTTTGCATATGCTGGGGCCATTTTGGACCCCATGGCTACCCTTTCTGTTGGTGGTAAATCTTCCCGTTGAATTGAAAGAAGTTATTTCTTAATACTGCTTCTGTTAACCTGCATACAGTATTAATCTTAGTCCCGCTTAGGTTGGAGTGCCTGTTCAGGTACTGTCTGGTGAGGGTCAGTCCTTTGGCGTGGGGGATGTTTGTGTAGAGTGCTTCTACATCTAGGGTGACCAGTAAATATTCCCTCCATCCAGCCTTAGTTTGAAGATGTCATTTAGAAAAGCCCAGGAGTCCTTGATGTAGTATTTGCTGTTCTGTACAATGGGGTTAAGGATGTGGTCCACGTATTGTGAAATCTTTTCTGTTTTTGTCCGGTTCGATACCACATGGCGGAAAGGTGGATTTTCAGGGTTCTTGTGAACCTTGGGGATTTCGAAAAATTTTCCAAGGCTGGGTGTCATGACCTGCATGAAGTCTTTTTCGTCTTGAGAGATCTCATCCCTGAGGTACAGTTCCAACAGTAGGTTGTCAATTTGTTTAAAGTTCTGTTGTACCTGGTTGATGTTGACCTTTTGTAGAACTGGTTATTCATGAGGGATGCTTCAAGTGTTTGGATATATCTCTCCTGCTCCATCACTACTATCCCGGATCCCTTGTCAGCCTTCATGATCCGTAGGGATTTGTCCTGACTCAGTTCCTTCCAAGCCTGTCTTTCTTCCCTGTTCAGGTTGTGCCACTTTGCTGAGGGCTTATCAGAAAGGAGTTTCCTGATATCCCTTTCGCAGGTACTCAAAGAGGCTCAGTGTGTTGGAGAGTGCAGGAGTGTACAGGCTCTTCATGGTAAGGGGTCTGTTGTTATCTTCCGAGCTTTCCTCATCTTCTTCCTCTTCATATTGTTGTATATCTAATTTTAGTTGTAACTTTCTCAGGTAGCACTTGAGGTCCAGGATAACATCCGCCGTGTTGGCTCTCTGCGCCGGGATGAAAGAAAAGCCTTTCTTCAGTACCTTATGATGGCTTTCCGAGAAATCTCGTGTGGTGAGGTTAAAGATGTCACCTACCCCTGCTGGAGACCTGAAGTCAGTGCTATCAGGTGCTGGTATCAGTGAATGGGGAGGGTGATCAGGGTGGTCCACTCCAGTAATACTAGTACTGTATCCCGTTCCCGCTCCTTCTTCCCCTGTGATTGTTGTTCCCCCTCCTTCCCTCAGTATTGTTGGTGTTGTGGTTCTAGTTTCGTTCATTACCCCCAGGTCTGAACCTGGTATAAGTCCTGGTTCTGGTTGTGAGTCCTGCTGAAGATAAAAAAACATTGTTGTTGCTACTTGTGCTGTTGTTGGAAGACTGGTCGTTGATTTGTGGGGTCTGATAAACCCTTTCTTGATTGATCGCACTGTCCGGTGTCCTGCGGTTTGTATTGTTGTTGTCCTCGTTGTTGTCGTGGTGGTCAAGTTCACTGGTGTCTGGATCTCTCTGTGTCGGCTGATTCTGGAGAGGCATTTCTGGTCTTGGCTGTCCCCTAGCAGGAGTATGTACCATCATCTGAGAACTACTCCCTGCTAGTGGGCTGGATGTGATGAGGAGTCTATCCACCTCTGGTGTGTTGGGTCCATTTGTGGGTTCTTGTAATTCAGCCATTCAAGGGGTGATACCATCCAAACCAGCCCACGGGTGGTACCATCTGCACTGACAGTCTTCTGGGGGACACTGTTATTCATAGGCTCCTTGTCATGGGTGGCCCCCTAACAGCCCCCCCTCAAGTCCACACCACATTCCTCCCACTCCCCCATCAGGTGACATACCCACACATTTCTCTACACACACACCGATGCCAAAGCATAGTAGGACTCTCTACCTGACTCCTCCACCTTCCTCCGTTCCCTTCTTTACTTACCTTTAGAGGCAAACACTCATAAGTTACATGTTTATATTAGAATCATCACAGCATGACTGTCATCTTTCCTGGGCCCCCCTCCCCCCCACCTTTTTTTTTTTTTTTTTTTGCACACAATCCCTTTTTGCACACAATCCCTTTTTGCACACAATCCCTTTTTGCACACAATCCCTTTTTTGCACACTATCCCTTTTAGTATGCACACGGCACCACAAGGCTATTACTGTCTGACCAATTTGCCTTATGTAACTGCAATTGTAATGTTAATGAAAATGCACACAGCACCCTGCTTGTTCACACTTTTCTATTGGAAAGGAACTGTTGTTAATTTAAATGGCCTGCTAGAACTAATGTATATAAAGGAAGTGAAAATGGTTGCTCATACTTATGAAACATGTCTTTCTGAAGAAGTCTTGATAATAAATAAGACGAAAGCGCTAAAGTTCTACAAGAGTTGTTGGTGTTATTTACTATTTTATTGAATGCTTTTATTGTCACGAAGTTAATTTCTTAGTTAAAATTTCTTCTCTTCGTTCAATTTTTTTGAGTGCGGTTAATTTTAGTTATATATATATATATATATATATATATATATATATATATATATATACACACACACACACATATAGGTTTGTAGGTTCATAGGTAGGTACTAGGCTGTTGGCTCAAGGGCCTAAGTAAGCCTAGCCAACAAAGTTCCCTGGCTTACGCCAACCCAAGAAAGTTAATTTCCTGTGCCCCTGTCAAGCAGGGGTCTACTTTAATTAACTGAAAGCTGATTCCAGCGAATGCAAATCCATTGACACAAATGCACTGAACCGCGAAATAAGCGAACTCACAAAAGCGTGAAATTACTGCGAAATTCAAAATGTGGAAGTGTTTTGGTTGGCCCGTGTGCGATAGTTACTGACATTAGGGTGCGGGTTAAGGTAAGTGCATAGATAGGTAATGTAATATGGGTAATGTATTTAACGTTTAGTGTAGGGTTTGAGGTAGGGGTTTGGTTAGTGTATGTTTGTGGTTTATTTATTTTGTTTGGGTATAGCTCCGTAGGGTAAGTGTGCAGTAGTTATGGACCTTAGGGTTAGGGAGGGGTTAAGGAGAGTGCATAGATAGTGGTGTATGTGGGGTTTAGTGTAGGGCTAAAAGTAGGGTTTTGGTTGGTGTATGTTTGTGGTTTATTTATTTTGTTTGGGTGAGTAGTGTATTTCGGGCGGTGGGGTTGGCCGTGTATGTCAAATCTGTATTTTGAGTTTTGCGGTTTTGTGAGTTTGCTTATTTCGCGGTTCGATGTATATGTGTTGATGAATTTACATTTGCTGGAATCAGCTTTCGGTTAATTAAAGTAGACCCATCAAGCAGAGCCACAGAAGTGATCCCCGGGGTGTATTTCCTATTTCCCATCCACTCATCAAGATTTTTCTTGAAGAGTGTTAATGAGGAGCTTTGCTTGACATAGATGGGTAGCTGTATGGGAAGTCTCTTGGACAGGAATCTATCCCTCCAGCAAGTCCTGTTTATTGTGGTGGCAAGGTTTAGGTCCATAGATCATGTAGCTCGAAGGGATTGGGATTTATTTTGGTGTAGCATGTCCAACAGCTCTGAGATTGACATAGCTTTATATGTTAGGCAGAGATCACCTCAGAGTAGGCAATATGCTACAGAGTAAAGCTGGAGTTTTTTGAGACGATCAGTGTAGGGCATCTGTTTGAGGTCAGTAATTCTCTTTGTGAGGTACTTCTGTGGCCTTTCCAGCTGCTGCAGATGTCTTGTGAGGTACATTCCAAAAGGGGCATTGTTCACTATAATGGGTCTAATAAGTGTCGAGTACAGGAGAACAATGACCTCTTTTTTCCTGGATGTGAACCCTTTTGAGATGAGGTGTGCTATGTAGAAGGATTTCCTGACCACTGTGGCAATGTGATTATCAATGGAGAGACTACTGTCCACCTGGGTTCCAAGGTCTCTTATCACACATTCGGTGTTAAGAAGACTGCCGCCTATGTGGTAGTTCATGGGTACAGAGTTTTTACCAAAGGGGATAACAATGCACTTTTTGGCATTGAGCTTGAGGCCATGGCTCTAACACCAGGCATCTGTCTCAGTGAGGCCCTTCTGTAGGATGTCCACATCATTTGGGGACTTGACTATAGCTCTTAGTTTGCAGTCATCTGTGAACTTCACTTGCCAGTGGCCTCCTGTGTTAGCCTGTACTTCAGAGAAGTAGATACCAAACAGGAGTGGTCCCAGGACTGAACCCTGTGGTACTCCATTTGTCACTGGTTTGAAGTCAGATTTGGAGTCTACAACTTTTACAGTGTGGGATCTGTCAATGAGCCAGTTAGCAACCCATCTTGTGGCATTGGGATTTATACCTAGTTTAGTAAGTTTAGCTATAATTCCAGAATGGGGGATGGTGTTGAAAGCCTTGGCGAGGTCAAGATAGGCTGTGTGAACCACCTTACCCTCGTCTATGGCTTTGGTGACTGCCTCAAAGAAGTCGACCAGGTTCAGGAGGCAAGATCTGCCTTTCACAAACCTGAACTGGGTGGGGTCCAGAGTTTGCAGGTTACCAATGTCTTTGTTTATGAATTCTATAATGATACGGTCCATGGCCTTGCAGACATGGCTCGTCAGGCTATTAGGGCGATAGTTCCCAGGATCAGTGGTGGCTCCCCCTTTGTGGAGTGGGATAACTGTTGCTGTGCACCATTCAGTGGGCACAAAGCCTGACATGAGGCTATGATTGAACATGGTGCTTAAGTGGGAAGCCAGTTCGTTCTGAAGTTCATGTAAAATGCAGCCTGGGATGTTGACTGGTCCCATGGATGCTGTGTTTTGGCTTTAGAGAGTGCTGCTTTTACCTGTGAAGTTGTGATTACACGGACTCTGCATTCTTCCTGTATAGATATGGGCCCTTTAAGGGTTGAGATGAGGGTAAAGTTAGCACTGAACCTATCTGCCAGGATGTTGGCAATATCAGTTGGTTCTGTAATTTTTGTGCCATTGTGCTGTAACTCAGAGCAGATCTGGGTGCTGCCATTGAGATTATTGACATAGCTATAGAATGCTTTGTGGTTGTTCTTAGAATCAGTGGCAATCTTGTTTTCATAGCTAGCTTTGGAGGATCTTATAAGAGATCTCAACTTCTTGCTGAGGCTGACCAGGGAGCTCCTCCACTCATGGGATTTTACTCTCTTTTGCAACAATTTCATCCTTCTGTGGTAGAGCTTGTTTATGGCAGGGGACCACCATACTGCCTTCCTTTTTTGGAGGATAGCGTCTTGGTTCTGTTTGGGATAGCATGATCCATGCACTCATGTAAGTGCCTATAGCATGCATTTGTGTAGGATTCAGCAGTTGTAACTGTATTGTCCATCTGCATGGGTGTCATGAAGTTCACTACTTCTGTCTTGAAAAGCATGAAGTTGGCTGTGGAGAAATTTTTTACCATGGTTTCCTTAATGGGGGGTGGGGGCAGGATGTGGATATGTAGGGTGATTAGCTTATGGTCGGATCTGGCCAACGAGGAGTTGACTTCAAGTGTGGAACACCGGTCACTCATGTTGGTAATGACTAGGTCTAGGATATTGTTGCCCCTGGTGGGGGTGTGGATAAGTTGATCCAAGGCATTGGAATTTATGAATTCCAGAAAGCGCTGAGTGAAGGAGTTTGTACATGAGTAGTTTTCCCATTTAATGGTGTGGTAGTTGAAATCACCCAATATTAGGGTGTTTGCTTTAACCCTAATATTTTCCAGTATATCAAGAAAAGAGGAGTGGGAATCCTGGGGCATGGTGGGGGATCTGTAGCAAGCTACAATTTGGATTGCAGTTTTGCCCAGAGTTAGTTGCACTTGGATAACCTCGGCTGCATTATGCTGAGCACCTAGCCTAGAGGTGTGGATATCCTTAATGAATATGGACACACCTCCGCCTTTGGTGTTACGGTCCAGGTTAGATGGCCAAAAAGTGTGGTATGAGTTATACCCTGGTAATGCAGGGGTGCTCTCTGGAGCCTTGAACCAGGTCTCAGTCACTGCACAGACATCGATGTTCTCCATTTTAAGGAGTGCTTCGAGTGAGTGCATTTTGAGATTTAGACTTCTAGCATTGAGTAGCATTACCCTCAGTTTTTGCTTGCCTGTTCCTGTTATGGTGGTGAATTTGTTATTTGAACCTTGCCTAAAAAAGGCACTATAGAGGCAGCAAGAGCCTTTGCCAGTATCTGGAATCCAAGGGGTGACAGGTGCAGGCCATCTCTGGCAAAGCATCGTTGTCTGTTGACCATGTCATCCCAGGCAGACAGATACTCACATCCCCACATTATTTTAGACTTTCTCAGATTTCTTGCAAAAAGAGGTTAAGAGGTATGCTTGGAGGATTTACTATAAGACAAAGCTCTCAATCTTCTATTGTGGTATAAAAAAAACTCATACATTTCTTGACCAGTTGAAATCTAGTTTCCCACAGTTCTGAGTATTTCTGACATTGTACTAACAAACTATAGAATTCATGCAAGACATATCAGCAAAAGCATTTTCCAGATGGTTCTCCTGAAGATGAACACATATAGTTCATAGGTTCATAGGTAGGTACTAGGCTATCTGCCCAAAGGCATTTATAAGCCTAGCCAGAATGTGTTGGCGTTCACCACCCCCTTAGATTAGTTCCCTATGCCTCTGTCCAGCAGAGCCATTGAAGTGAAACCTTGGTAACTGTCTCAAACAAGTCCACCAGGTTTAGGAGGCATGATCTGTCCTTAACAAAGACGAACTGGGTAGGGTCCAGTGTTTGGAGGTTTCCAATGTCTCTGTTAATGAGATCCATGATGATGTGCTCCATAGCTTTGCAAACTAGGCTAGTCAGGCTTATAGGGGGATAGTTCCCGGGGTCCGTTGTGGCTCCACCTTTGTGGAGTGGAATAACCGTTGCTGTGCGCACATAGCCTGTGGAGCGGCTGAGTTTAAACAGTGTGTTTAGGTGAGGGGTTAGTTCATCTTTGAGCTTGTGGAGGACACAGCCGAGGACACCGTCCAGTCCCATTGATGCTGTGTTTTTGGCTTTGGAGAGGGCTGTTTT
>NC_056741.1:462837069-462849569 GCF_019279795.1 Protopterus annectens | reverse complement strand
TGTTGCTGGAATTTGTTGCTGGAAAAAAATCCCAGTGTTCTGGTGATGTGAACATCCTTCTAAGATATTTTTAATATTCCTCCCTTTTTTATAAACACATTTGAGTAGTTTATCAAATACAAAATCTAGATCTGATAGCCTAGCAAACTAATTCCACTCATTATTGATAATTCTCTTTACAATTGCTTTCCCCATCATATGTGATGACCAGGGCTGATTGATATATACCCCGTCATCTTCAACCTTTTTGTTAAGAGTAGTCACATCCAAAGGAGAAGATGTTCTGCGCAAGATTGGAGCAAATCTGGAACCCCTAGCTTCAGTAACTTCTATCAAAACCTCTGACAACAAATCACAGGGGTAGCCTCTGGTTTAAACATTTCCAAAATAAATTCACACTCTCTCTGAAAATCCTGATCATCAGAGGTCAATCTACTAGCCCACACCAACTGACCTTTAATTACCTCTGTTTTCTGATGAGGGGGTCGGGCTCTAGTATAATATAGATAAGAACTGGAAAATGTCTGTTTCCTATGTATTCTAGATTTAAAACCATTGCCAGCCCTCTGTATGTTGATGTCTAAATAATTCAGCTCAGTGTTATTTACTTGGAATGTAAAATGTAAAAAATCAGAAGTTTTAGTAATGTATGCAAGAAATTCTAAAAAATTAATTTTCCGTATTGTTCCAGAACAAACAAATATCTAAGAAATAGCCATAAAAATTCTAGCCATTCTTGAAGTCTGAAGTAAGTATAAATTAATTCTCCCAGTATAAAAGAATTATATTCCATATGTTGCGTCAAAGTGTACCCCCATAGCTACTCCCTTCAATTGTTTATAGTATTCTCCCTGGAAGAATATAAAATTGTTCTTCAAGACTAGATCCATTAAAACTTGACAGGTGTGGAACACATTGATGGGGGGGGGGGGGGAATATATATAAATATATATATATATATATATATATATATATATATATATATATATATATATATATATATACAGGTTCCCTACGTTAGAACGAAAGCTCGGAAGATCGACACTGACATCACCGACACCAGAAGACTGATGGAGCAGTTAACCGACAACTCGGAATCCCGACAGCGAAAACACCAACATGGGAAACATGTGAGCATGACGAGGTAAGTGTGCAATAGTGAGGGATTTAGGGTTAGGGTGCGTGTAAGGTGTGTGTGCGATAGTGAGGGACTTAGGGTTTGGGTGTGTGTAAGGTAAGTGTGCAATAGTGAGGGACTTAGGGTTAGGGTGCGGGTAAGGTAAGTGTGCGATAGTGAGGGACATGAGGGTTAGGGGCAGATTAAGTGAGTTAGGGTTAGGTTGTGGGTAAGGTTAAGTGTGTGATAGTGAGGGACTTGAGGGCTAGGGGCGGATTAAGTGAGTTAGGGTTAGGGTGCGGGTAAGGTAAGTGTGCGATAGTGATGGACCTTAGGATTAGGGTTTGGGTTAAGGTTAGTGCATAGATAGTTGTGTGTAAGGTGTAGTGTAGGTTTTTAGGTTGTTGGTGTGCTTGTGTTGTGTGTGCGTGTGTGTGTGTGTGTGTGTGTTGTGTGGAACAGTGAACGTTTTGTTTTGTTAACTGTCGGTATTGTGGTTTGTCAGGCATGTGAACTTTCGTGTTTTTGCGGTTTTGTTCTTGTCATTTCAGTGTTGTGGGTGTCGATGTTGTGGACTGTCAGTCTAATGTAGTAGACCCATATACACACACACACACACACACACACACACATACACACACACACACACACACACACACACACACACACACACACACACACACACACACACACACACACAGACACATACATATATTATATATGTCTATATATATATATATATATATATATATATATATATATATTTATACAGTTATGGAATCATGAAAGGCTTATTATGAAGATCAGAGCACTGTATCACTGGCCTATCTAAAAAACGTTGTCTTGCAATGCTATTCTGGAAGTGTCATCATCCATACTAGGTGAAGAATAACTTTAACTTGGTGGAGCCCTGATTTCAGTGCTGCCTGTTTTTGGACTTGTATAATAACTCACATTGTGAACCTCACCATGGTTGTCTGAGGTCAAAGCAGCTTCTGCTTTATATCTCTGATTCAGTTTTTTTTTTTCAGACTTGCCTTCAAGGTGCCTACTATCCAGTTGTAATGACAAATATAAAACCAAATCTCCTGAGGGTACACTGACATGCCAGCAATCAACAGAGATTTGAGGAGTATAAGATATTTGACATGACAAGATTTGAAAATATTCTTCCTGGATGCAATAAACGAGGGCACGTTTTGGCAAGAAGCACTGGGATGTGCACATAATATGTTGTATGTCTGGAGGGTAAAGTTAGTCCTGTTATTGAACTGTGCGAAAACATACAGCCTAACGACTATATGAGACTTCTTGTACTTGATAATAACACTCAAGCTGAATATAATCATGCAGAAAAATGTTACAGGCATGTAAAGACAGCAGTGTGTAGTGATAGCAAAAAAGTTCATCTGAATTAATCTCAAACAAAACCTACCAGCTGATGCAACATTTGTTATTGCATTGGTTAACAAACACATCTATGCTATGGAAACAAGCTTCCGTGCTTTAGTATTCTCAAATGATATAAGAAGCATTTTAAATATATAGAGTTCTGTGCAATATTCCATTATGTAAGGTTATGACTGTAATAATTGTGCGAAATGTCTGAAATGCATTCTTCTTTCAAGACAATAGGTAATTGCAGTGAAATTATCTCAGCCTTGAATATTTTAATTGCTATGTAATTAGCACTATATCTTTTTAGATCACATTCACTACCTTTGCTTTTCATTGACCAGAAATAGAAAGAATTACATACCATTTGCAAAGACTGACTTAGTGTTCATAGCCACTGCAGTGCTGAACAATTTGAGATACATTGTTTCAACATCATAAACAAGGATGGAGCATAATTAGGACATGATACAAAATGTGTACTCTTAAAAAAACTCACAGTTTAATACATTTTGAAATGATTTAGTAACTGCAGTAAAGCGCAAATATGAGACACCAGTATACCAAAGGACTATTTATTTGCAAGGCCAAATACTTCATCTGGACTAATCTTTCTTTTGATGCATAATTATACCATAGAGTACATTCATGGGATCATAATATGGACCAATTTCTCTATGTATGTTTAGCTTGGATTAGAAGATAAGCAATATAAAAAGAGATATCTGAATTCATGTTGTTGTTGTTGTTTGTCTTTCTGCTTTTTCCCGGTAAGGGATTACCACAGCGGAACTCTGGTCCGCTAATGACTGGCAGTAGATTTTTACGAAACGCCGAGGTGCCAGCTTGACGCCCAACCTTCAGCGAAGACACGCCCATTTAAGCACGCATGTCTTTCGAACGCTACCATGTGTGAAGTAAAATTGTTACCCTAATATACTGGTCCTAGCACATTATATTAATGAAATGCCAGTGTAGATTCTGAATTAATTCCCAAACATGCATATGTTTGCAATTCTGTGTCATCTTTTGCTTTAATCAATCCACTGATTTAACTTTTCTCTTGTACATTTAAGTTTCCTTCATAATATTTCATTTCGATCTCCTGTTTAGTCTACATAAATGGAATATAATGTTTATTTATATTTTATTTTGAGTTTTGAAATTTGCAAGCTCCATTTCTCAAATAAGCTGATGAGATACAGAATGGTATTTTGTAAAAGCAATTAAAGATGCATAATAAATAGTATGTTCAGCTAAGACATGCATCTAAAATAGGAAGCATCAGATTTTAAAAAAATAAATAAGGAGGGGATATTTCAAAAGCAACCACAATGGAAATGTACCAGAATGCATCACCAAAAAGGATGTGAGTGTCAGGCATGACAATGGAGAATTCAAAGAGTAGCAGACACAGGTGTACACTCATGGTAAATGACACTGAGATAAATTTCAGCAGAATAACAAAGGGCCTACGGAGATAGACGATCCTATGACTACAACTGACCAAAACAGTCTCTACTTGCTGGCCTTGGTATCAATACGATTCTGAGACAAAAAATATCATACTGTCTAGTATGATGTATTCAAAACAGTAAACACAATGTAAGAATCATCCTAAACACATAGGTTCATAGGTTCATACTAGGCTATCTGCCCTAGGGCATTTATAAGCCTAGCCAGAGTGTGTATGGCTTTCGCCACCCATATTAAATTAATTTTGCTATGCCCTTTTTCAAGGTTAGTATACTGTGCCTCTGTCTAACAGTGACACAGAAGTGATACCCGGGGTAAACCTATGATCTCCCATCCACTCATCAAGATTCCTCTTGAAGAGAGTCAATGAGGGACTCTGCCTAACCTGGACTGGGATTTTATTCCAGAGTGAAGGGAGCCTCTGGGTTATGAATCTGTCCCTCCAGCATGCCCTATTTATTTCAGTGCTGAGGTTCAAGTCCCTCGAGCGCATAGCTCGATGGGATTTGGATTTTCTGAGGTGCAGCATGTCCATTAATTCCGGGTTGGACATGGCTTTATACATCAGGCACAGATCGCCTCTGAGCAGGCGGTATGCCACTGAGTAGAGCTGGAGTTTCTTTAACCGGGCAGCATATGGCATCTGTTTGGGAGGTGATGGATGCAGGAAACAAACACTCGGATTTCAAACCAGTAATGGAGAATACATTGTCTAGACCTAATTGCCCACCAGTCTCAGGGATGTCCCTCAATACTACTTTTTCAAAACAAAGTGCACAAGTACCTACCAAACCAATTACTTCCTCATCTGAAAGAGTAGATGGTCTTTTGTTGCCACATTGTATTTGTTGATTTATTTATTTTTTCATTGCTATATGGTGAATTTGTGAAAGGATCTGACCATGGAGGCCACCCCCTCACTTCCACAAGGGGTATACCTTCCAAGCACCGCCATCACAAACACAAGTTTAGGTTTCTCCAGTTTCTGTTGGAGAAATTTTCACTGGCTCTACATGCATTTGAGTGCTTGTAACTCTCCACCCATCAATAGACTGTGTCCTTTCAGTCTTCTCCCTTCCTGACTGGCTCCTGCAGCACTAAGGCCACTAACTGAGACCTGGTCACCTGGGTCACAATGAGGGATAAATTTGTCTATGCCATGGAGTCAAATACATTGTTATTCAGTTGTTTTATTATTTAGAAGAGTACAAAATTACTTCCTGTCTCAGTATGGTTTCAAAAGCAAAATTTATACTAACAGCATAACGACAAAATGTTATGTTCTGTTTGAAAGGATTTATGATGGTTGTAATGCTTCTAAGGCTGGGGTCAAATATGTTTATAGATGTGTCTTAATCATTTTGCCTGACTGCTTGTAAAGATTTTTTGTTAGCCTTGCAGAATGGCATATTCCATACATTGATGGAAGTAGTGCCAGAATATGCAGTTGTTGTTCTTCATGTAAACAACATGAAAGAACCTTCGGTTTCTTTGTTATGTCCATTTTTTATTCTGATGATGAATAACACTTTAGGGATAAATAATAGTTTTGACATAGCACCTAGTTTTACATAATCTGCTACTGACAATATTGTTTTGGTTTTCAGTGATTATGATAATGTATTAAAGGTTTTATGAATTATTTTTTGACAAGAATGGATTCATAGATGTTCTATGGAAGTTAGTGTTTCTAAAATGAAAAGTTTCTTTTTTTATAAACATATAAACTACAAAGTATGCAAGTGACCTTTCATGTACTCTCTACCAATATGCAGACTGGTGGGGACTTTCATGCAATGTACACCAATATACAAATTGTAACAGCATACTAATAAACAGGTTATTTGAGAGAAGTTAAGATATGTTTTTATTTTTATATATAGTCCTCTTCAGAACTAAAAATGTTCATAACATTTTGAGATTAATTATCTTATAAAACATGTTAAAGCTGTTTTGGTCATTTGTAATAGTAATAATAATAACCATTTGTTAACTAGGTAGGCCCACTGGACACAATCCATTTTCAGCATCAACCCTGGAGCAATGTTTGGTTATCAACCTTATAAAAATATACCCATCTATATCTTTGAAACATTGCAACACATTTTTTGCCCCTCCCTGTCAGCTGTTCATAAGCCCCCTCCCACCAACTAATCCATTCACTCAGTATCACTAGAGAGAGAAGTGCGTAACAAATATATAAGCAGCTTGCTGGAAACATTTTTAAGAAGTTAAAAACAGCTTTAAAATATTCAGTTTTAGCATACACTTAATGCTGGGATAAGCTGGTAGGTGTGTTGCATTAAGTTTTAATTGTCACATTAATTCTGTTTTCTGGCGTGGCTCCCAAGGCTTTGTCCTTGACATCCAATCAACTTTTTTGTAATGCAAAGAATAAAAACTCTTTACAAATGTAGTAAGTTGATGTGTGCCTAATTACCAATACAGATGGCATGATTGTGCTTATAAATCCTCTACCACAGCTTTCTAGTAGTTTTAACTACATAGAATCAGTCACAAGAAGAACATGTAGCCAACTAAACCACCACACAGCATTGCCATTGCATCTTTCTTGTACCCCAGTAGATACAATAGTCAACTAACGATCAGTCTACTTTTAGTTAATCTATTCTGCTTGTAAAACCGGCAGGGGAATGTACCAGAAGATTTATACACTTTTACAATTTTCCATCTCTGTCTTCTAACAGAATTGTAAAGTTCTTGCTCTTTTTATAAATGAAAGAAAGTGTGTTAGTGTTTTATTTGTGTAAAACTTCTGGATGACTTGCTAGACATTTTCACTTAACTTCTAAAATGTTACTTATTTGAGCTGCTTCCAAACACTAAGGTCGTGTAAAGGCTTTTTAACTTTTGATTGTTTTTTTAGGTATTTAAACAATCTCTGCCTTAACAGGTATGTTATTTAGATAAACACTGTCTTACAGCCTCAGAAATCAGAACCACACTACACCTATATTACAAGTCCCAAACAAAACTAGACTGTACAAATCACTGCTTTTCCACACCTGCATCCAAACACTAGGCATCCATTCCATTCCTAATAAAGGGCACCTTATTCCACACTAAATTCTGAAATTACCAAAAGACCCATCTCCATAAAGTTTTCAAGTGTCATCACCTCTCATCTAACCATATCACATAACATCTGCATCTTTGCTTACTCCACCTGTATTAATCTGCTATCCGGTTATTTTGCTGCTTGGTTTCCATTTCACCTTCTCTGACATTCATACTCATATTGCTGACTGTAGAATCCAATTATTGCTACATTTATACATTAAACTGATTTTTACACTTACACATTAAACTGATTTTGCTCAGCTTGCTTGTTTTTTATTGTAGACAATTGTATAATATTACTTTAAACTGACCTTACACCCTTGCTTTGTTACCTATTATTGTATATTGTATACCACTGTTTTGCATGCTCTTTAAAATTATAGTTATTTTTTATTTTAATGTAAATATCACTTATTTTCTATTTTTCCTTATGTCTTTTCTGGGCTGGGACTGAGATTGGTTATTTGTGATTAATATTTTATCATGGTTAACACATTTTAAATAAAATAAAAAAAATAAAATGCAATTTCATTTAGGGATTTATATTCGCATATATCTATATCTATATGTATATCTATCTATATATATATATATATATATATATATATATATATATATATATATATATATATATATATATATATAGATATATATAGATATTTAGATATATATATAAATCTATTTCAGAAGAGTCAATCTTCAGAAAGTCAAACTTCATATAGTCGAGATCATATGATCGACTTTCCGAAAAGTGGAATGTCACAAAACAACAAAAATCTCCATTTTTGTAAGGGGGCAAGCCCTCATGCACCCCCACACCCCCTGAAGATAATATATACCAACTCCAAGATCATATATAGTGAAAAAAAGGGTAAATTCCCTGATCTCCATACAAAAGCTTCAGCATTTCAGAAAGTCGATTATATGGCCTTGACAATATGAAGTTCGACTTTATGAAGACTTGATCTTCTGATGAGGACCCATATACATATATATATATATATATATATATATATAGTGCATTTCTTTGTGCCGATCCCAAGCCTGGATAAATGGAGAGGGTTGCGTCAGGAAGGGCATCCGGCATAAAATTTTGCCAAATCATACATGCAGACAAAAGTACACATATACATACCGGATCGGTCGAGGCCAGGGTTAACAACGACCGCCACCAGTACTGTTGGCCAACAGAGTGCTGGCGGAAATTGTGCTACTGTTAGCCGAAGGAGAAGAAGAGGCGGAAGGCATGGCTGCAGGCAAGTAAAGGCTAGAACTGTGATAGTGAGGGTCGGAACTTTGAATGTTGGCAGTATGACTGGTATAGGGAGAGAGCTAGCTGATATGATGGACCGAAGGAAGGTTGGTATATTGTGTGTGCAAGAGACCAGATGGAAGGGGAGCAAGGCTAGGTGTATCGGAGGTGGGTTCAAATTGTTTTATCATGGTATGGATGGGAGGAGAAATGGCATAGGCATTATCCTGAAGGAACAGTATGCTAAGAGTGTTTTGGAGGTGAAAAGAGTGTTGGATCGAGTGATGTTTATGAAGCTGGAAATTGATGGTGTAATGATGAATGTTGTTAGTGCATATACTCCACAAGTTGGGTGTGCGATGAATGAGAAAGAAACATTTTGGAGTGAGTTGGATGAAGTGGTGAAGACTGTACCCAAGGGTGAGAGACTGGTGATTGGAGCAGATTTCAATGGGCATGTTGTTGAAGGGAACAGAGGAGATGAGGAAGTGATGGGTAGGTATGGTGTTAAGCAAAGGAATGCAGAAGGTCAGATGGTACTGGATTTTGCGAAAAGGATGGACATGGCTGTGTTGAATACGTATTTTAACAAGAGGGAAGAGGATAGGATGACATACAAAAGTGGTGGAAGATGCACACAGGTGGATTATATCTTATGTAGAAGGGCCAGTCTGAAGGAGATTGGAGACTGTAAAGTTGTGGCAGGGGAAAGTGTAGTTAGGTAGCATAGGATGGTGGTTTGTAGGATGACATTGGTGATCAAGAAGAGGAGGATGAGTGTGAGGGCAGCACCAAGGATCAAATGGTGGAAATTGAAAAAGGGTAATTGTGAGGTGATGTTCAGGGAAGTGTTAAGACAGGCACTGGGTGGCAGTGAAGAGTTACAGAATAGCTGGGTAACTATAGCAGAGCTAGTAAGAGAGATGGCTAGAAAGGTGCTTGGTGTGACATCTGGAAAGAGGAAGAAGGACAAGGAGACCTGGTGGTGGAATGAAGAAGTACAGGACAGTATACAGAGAAAGAGGTTGGCGAAGAAGAAGTGGGATTGTCAGAGAGATGAAGAAAGTAGACAAGAGTATAAGGAGATGAGGTGCATGGCAAAGAGAGAGGTGGCGAAGGCTAAGGATAAGGCGTATGGTGAGTTGTATAAAAGGTTGGGCACTAAGGAGGGAGAAAAGGACCTGTACCAATTGGTTAGATAGAGGGACCGAGCTAGTAAAGATGTGCAGCAGGTAAGGGTAATAAAGGATAATGAGGGAAACGTACTCAGAAGTGAGGAGAGTGTGTTGAGCAGATGGAAAGAGTACTTTGAGGGGCTGATGAATGAAGAGAATGAGAGGGAGAGAAGGTTGGATGATGTGCGGATAGTGAATCATGAAGTGCAGTGGATTAGCAAGGAGGAAGTAAGGATAGCTATGAAGAGAATGAAGAACAGAAAGGCTGTTGGTCCAGCTGACATACCTGTGGAAGCATGGAGGTGTTTAGGTGAAATGGTAGTGGAGTTTTTAACTAGATTGTTTAATGAAATCTTGAAAAGTGAGAGGATGTCTGAGGAATGGAGGAAAAAGTGTTTTGGTACTGATTTTTAAGAATAAGGGTGATGTGCAGAGCTGTAGTAAATACAGGGGGATTAAATTGATCAGTCACAGCATGAAGTTATGGGAAAGAGTAGTGGAAGCTAGGTTAAGAAGGGAGGTGATGATTAGTGATAAGCAGTATGGTTTCATGCCAGGAAAGAGCACTACAGATGTGATGTTTGCTTAGAGAGTGTTGATGGAGAAGTACAGAGAATGTCAGAAGGATTTGCATTGTGTCTTTGTGGGTTTAAAGAAAGCATATGACAGGGTGCCTAGAGAGGAGTTATGGCATTGTATGAGGAAGTCGGGAGTGTCAGAGAAGTATGTAAGAGTGGTACAGGATATGTACGAGGGTAGTGTGACAGCGCTGAGGTCTGCAGTGGGAGTGATAGATGCATTTAAGGTGGAGGTGGGTTTACATCAAGGATCAGCTCTGAGCCCTTTCTTATTTGCAATGGTGATGGACAGGTTGACAGACGAGATCAGATAGGAGTCCCCGTGGACTATGATGTTTGCAGATGACATTGTGATCTGTAGTGAGAGTAGAGAACAGGTGGAGGAGACCCTGGAGAGGTGGAGATATGCTCTAGAGAGAAGAGGAATGAAGGTCAGCAGGACTAAGACAGAATATATGTGTGTGAATGAGAGGGAGGATAGAGGAATCATGATAGGTTCATAGGTTCATAGGTTCATACTAGGCTATCTGCCCAAGGGCATTTACAAGCCTAGCCCATAGTTTTGTGGCTTACGCCACCCCTTTAGTATGGGGAACTATACCCATTATTTTGCTGTGCCTCTGTCGAGCAGTGACACTGAGGTAATCCCTGGGGTATATCTGCGATCTCCCATCCACTGGTCAAGATTTCTCTTGAACAAGGCCAGCGAGGTGCTCTGCCTCACATATACCGGGATTTTGTTCCACAGCATAGGGAGTCTTTGGGTGATGAATCTATCCCTCCAGCACATCCTATTAATAGCCGTGTCGAGGTTTAAGTCTCCTGCCCTTGTGGCTCTGATGGATGTAGATTTTTGAGGTGAAGCATATTCATCAAATCTGGGTTTGACATGGCCTTGTATGTTAGGCAAAGGTCACCTCTGAGCAAGCGGTGGCGACTGAATAGAGCTGGAGTTCTTTCAGTCGGGCAGCATAGGACAGATTTTTGAGACCCTTTATCCTTTTGGTGAGGAACTTTTGTGGCCTCTCCAGCTGCTGCAAGTGTCGGGTCAGATACATTCCGAATGGGGCATTGTACTCAATCATTGGTCTGATGAGTGATGAGTAGAGGGAGACAATGACCTCCCTTGATCTAGATGAGAATCCCTTCATGATAAGGTGGGCAATGTAGAAGGTCTTCCTAACTACTTTAGCTACATGGGTGTCGAATGACAGACTACTATCAACCTGGTTCCCCAGGTCCCTGATAACTTCTTCTGTGCTCAGTGGATTGCCACCTATTTGGTAGCTAGGGGTAACCTTGTTTTTCCCGAAGGGTATGACTATGCATTCTTTGGCATTTAACTTTAGGCCATGGCTCTGGCACCAGTTATCCGTTTCTGTGAGACCCTTCTGAAGGATATCTGTGTCAGATGTGTTTTCTACTATGGCGCCCAGTTTGCAGTCATCTGCAAACTTTGTCAGCCATAACCCTCCTGTGTTTGCTTGTACTTGAGAAGTAGATGCCAAACAAGAGTGGGCCTAGGACTGAGCCCTGTGGGACACCACTTGTGACAGGCTTTGAGTCTGACATGGCGCCAGCAACTCTGACCCTGTGGGTTCTGTCACTCAGCCAGTTTGCAACCCATCTTGTGATGTATGGGTTAATATTTAAGCTGATGAGTTTTTCAATGATACCCGAGTGGGGTATTGTATCAAGGCCTTCGCCAGATCGAGGTAGGCTGTATGGACTGCCTTTCCCTCATCAATGGCTTTGGTGACTGTTTCAAAAAGTCAACCAAGTTTAAAAGGCATGATCTGCCTTTGACAAAGCCAAACTGGGTTGGATCCAAAGTCTGCAAATTCCCTATGTCTTTATTTATGAGGTCCATTATGATCCTCTCCATGGCTTTGCAGATAAGGCTTGTCAAGCTAATGGGCGGTAATTTCCAGGGTCGGTGGAGGCACCGCCTTTGTGAAGTGGGACCACAGTTGCAGTGCGCCACTCCTGGGTACATATCCAGAGGTAAGGCTCTGATTAAACAGCTGTCCTAGCTGTGGGTTTAATTCCTCATTGAGTTCGTGGAGCACACAGCCGGGGACACCATCAGGTCCCATGGATGCTGTGTTTTTTGCTTTGGAGAGAGCAGTTCTCACTTGGGCGTTGGAGATGTTTGGGGGGCTGCAATCATTTGGTATAGATATCTCTCCTTTTGGGGGGGGGGAGAAGTTTGCACTGAACCTGTCAGCCAGTATGTTGGCAATGTCCGTAGGATCAGTAATCTTCACCTCATTTTGAACTAGTTCTGAGCATATCTGGGAGTTTCCTCCCAGGTTTCTAACATAGCTAAAGAAGGCCTTATGATTGTCTTTTGAGTCTTTAGCTATTTTTCTCTCAAAATTTGCTTTGGATGATTTTATGAGAGCTCTTAGTTTTTTACTTATAGT